>NC_069501.1:532590884-532593384 GCF_027579735.1 Bombina bombina | reverse complement strand
AGGTGGCAGAACATGAGGACGGAGAACTTCATTCTGTGGGTGACGGTTCTGATCCAAACAGACTGGATTCAGATATTTCAAATTTTAAATTTAAACTGGAAAACCTCCGTGTATTACTAGGGGAGGTGTTAGCGGCTCTGAATGATTGTAACACAGTTGCAATACCAGAGAAAATGTGTAGGTTGGATAAATATTTTGCGGTACCGACGAGTACTGAGGTTTTTCCTATACCTAAGAGACTTACTGAAATTGTTACTAAGGAGTGGGATAGACCCGGTGTGCTGTTCTCACCCCCTCCGATATTTAGAAAAATGTTTCCAATAGACGCCACCACAAGGGACTTATGGCAAACGGTCCCTAAGGTGGAGGGAGCAGTTTCTACTTTAGCTAAGCGTACCACTATCCCGGTGGAGGATAGCTGTGCTTTTTCAGATCCAATGGATAAAAAGTTAGAGGGTTACCTTAAGAAAATGTTTGTTCAACAAGGTTTTATATTGCAACCCCTTGCATGCATTGCGCCGATCACGGCTGCAGCGGCATTCTGGATTGAGTCTCTGGAAGAGAACATTAGTTCAGCTACTCTGGACGACATTACGGACAGGCTTAGAGTCCTTAAACTAGCTAATTCATTCATTTCGGAGGCCGTAGTACATCTTACTAAACTTACGGCGAAGAATTCAGGATTCGCCATTCAGGCACGCAGGGCGCTGTGGCTAAAATCCTGGTCAGCTGATGTTACTTCTAAGTCTAAATTGCTTAATATACCTTTCAAAGGGCAGACCTTATTCGGGCCCGGGTTGAAAGAGATTATCGCTGACATTACAGGAGGTAAAGGCCATGCCCTGCCTCAGGACAAAGCCAAAGCTAAGGCTAGACAGTCTAATTTTCGTTCCTTTCGTAATTTCAAAGCAGGAGCAGCATCAACTTCCTCTGCACCAAAACAGGAAGGAGCTGTTGCTCGCTACAGGCAAGGCTGGAAACCTAACCAGTCCTGGAACAAGGGCAAGCAGACCAGGAAACCTGCTGCTGCCCCTAAAACAGCATGAATTGAGGGCCCCCGATCCGGGATCGGATCTAGTGGGGGGCAGACTTTCTCTCTTCGCCCAGGCTTGGGCAAGAGATGTTTAGGATCCCTGGGCGCTAGAGATAATATCTCAGGGATACCTTCTGGACTTCAAATACTCTCCTCCAAGAGAGAGATTTCATCTGTCAAGGTTGTCAACAATCCAGACAAAGAAAGAGGCGTTTCTACGCTGCGTACAAGAGCTCTTGTTAATGGGAGTAATCCATCCAGTTCCACGATCGGAACAGGGACAGGGGTTTTACTCAAATCTGTTTGTGGTTCCCAAAAAAGAGGGAGCTTTCAGACCAATCCTGGACTTAAAGATCCTAAACAAATTCCTAAGAGTTCCATCGTTCAAGATGGAGACTATTCGGACAATTTTACCTATGATACAAGAGGGTCAGTACATGACCACTGTAGATTTAAAAGATGCTTACCTTCACATACCGATTCACAAAGATCATTACCGGTACCTAAGGTTTGCCTTCCTAGACAGGCATTACCAGTTTGTGGCTCTTCCATTCGGATTGGCTACAGCTCCAAGAATCTTCACAAAAGTTCTGGGTGCTCTTCTGGCGGTACTAAGACCGCGGGGAATCTCGGTAGTTCCATACCTAGACGACATTCTGATACAAGCTTCAAGCTTTCAAACTGCCAAGTCTCATACAGAGTTAGTGCTGGCATTTCTAAGGTCACATGGATGGAAGGTGAACGAAAAGAAAAGTTCACTCGTTCCACTCACAAGAGTTCCCTTCCTGGGGACTCTTATAGATTCTGTAGAAATGAAGATTTACCTGACAGAGGACAGGCTAACAAGACTTCAAAGTGCTTGCCGCACCCTTCATTCCATTCAACACCCGTCAGTGGCTCAATGCATGGAGGTAATCGGCTTAATGGTAGCGGCAATGGACATAGTACCCTTTGCACGCTTACACCTCAGACCACTGCAACTGTGCATGCTAAGTCAGTGGAATGGGGATTACTCAGACTTATCCCCTTCTCTGAATCTGGATCAAGAGACCAGAAATTCTCTTCTATGGTGGCTTTCTCGGCCACATCTGTCCAGGGGGATGCCATTCAGCAGACCAGACTGGACAATTGTAACAACAGACGCCAGCCTTCTAGGTTGGGGTGCCGTCTGGAATTCTCTGAAGGCTCAGGGACAATGGAGTCAGGAGGAGAGTCTCCTGCCAATAAACATTCTGGAATTGAGAGCAGTTCTCAATGCCCTCCTGGCTTGGCCCCAGTTGACAACTCGGGGGTTCATCAGGTTTCAGTCGGACAACATCACGACTGTAGCTTACATCAACCATCAGGGAGGGACAAGAAGCTCCCTAGCTATGATGGAAGTATCAAAGATAATTCGCTGGGCAGAGTCTCACTCTTGCCACCTGTCAGCAATCCACATCCCGGGAGTGGAGAACTGGGAGGCGGATT